>NC_069508.1:168146489-168188989 GCF_027579735.1 Bombina bombina | reverse complement strand
TGCTTTTTGGTAATTAGAAGGCCTCTAAATGCCGCTTTGCATCACACGTGTATTATGGCTAGCAGTGAAGTGGTTAATTATGTAGCTTGTAGGGAGCTTGCAGGGTTAATTTTAGCTTTAGTGTAGAGCTCAGCCTCCCACCTGAAACATCAGACCCCCTGATCCCTCCCAAACAGCTCTCTTCCCTCCCCCACCCCACAATTGTCCCCGCCATCTTAAGTACTGGCAGAAACTCTGCCAGTACTAAAATAAAAGGTATTTGGCCCTTTTTAAAAAAAAAAAAGAAGCATATTTACATATGCTGATGTGTAGGATACCCCCTTAGACCCCAACCTCACTGATCCCCCACCAAACTGCTCTCTAACCCTTCCCCTCTGCAATAATGGGCGCCATCTTGGGTACTGGCAGCTGTCTGCCAGTACCCAGTTTTTTTTTCTGTAGTGTAGCGGTTCCCACCCGCTCCCGCCCCGTGCATGTGCCCGCCCACCACCCCCCGTGCATGCGCGCGCTCCCGTGCGCGCCCCGTAGCTTCCGCCCCCGATCCCGCCCCCCTCCACTCCACACTGAGCACCGATGGCCGCCCACCCGCCTCCCACGTAAGCTCCCACCCACCAACAATACCGGCCACCGATGTCCGGTGCAGAGAGGGCCACAGAGTGGCTCTCTCTGCATCGGATGGCCAAGGGGGGTTATTGCAGGATGCCTCCATATCGAGGCATCACTGCAATAACCGGAAAGCAGCTGGAAGCGAGCAGGATCGCTTCCAGCTGCTTTCCAGACCAAGGACGTACGCCACACGTCCTCGGTCATTAACTGTCTTTTTTTTTAGGACGTGTGGCGTACGTCCTTGGTCGTTAAGGGGTTAATGTTGGACCGAATCTTTATTACGGACCGAATCGTTATTTCTAACTAATGTTCTGGCAATTGTGGAAACAAAATTATGTTAAACCACTGCTGCCACCCAAGCCGCCATTAAATAAAGCTATTAACCCCTAAATCGCCGTCCCCCCACATCACTAACACTACCTAAACCTATTAACCCCTGAACCACCACCCCCACATCGGAGCCGACACTAACTAAATAACTAAATAAAGTTATTAACCTCTAAAGCACAGTTCCCCGACATCGCCGGCACAAACAAAACCTATTAACCCCTAAATTGCACCCCCAGATCACCAACACTACCTAAACCTATTAACCCCTAAACCACCATTCCCAAACATCGCCAACACTAAATAAATCACTAAATAAAGCATTACCCCTAAACCACACACATCCCACATCGCTAACTCTACCTAAACCTATTAACCCCTAAAGCACCATTCCCAAACATCCCCAACACTAACTAAACCTATTAACCCCAAAACCACAGTTCCCCGATATCACCGACACTAACTAAACCTATTAACCCCCTAAACCGCACCCCCCACATCGCCAACATTAACTTAACCTATTAATTAACCCCTGAACCGCCGGCCCCCACATCGCAACAACCTAAATTAAACTATATTAATCCCTAACAGGGCCGCCATCAATGGGTGACAGGGGTGACTCCTGTCAGGGGCCCAATGGGCCAGGGGACCCCATGAGGCAAGAACAACTTATTTTTAAAAGAAAAGGGTACTACAGCAGAGTGCTATTGAGCGTGGGAAATGTTATTACAAGGAGTAAAGCATTAGCTTTTGAGAGAATTTCTGAGTGTGCACTAAACCACTATGCACAGTGTGAGACAGACTTGGCACTTAAGTTTGTACAGTATGTGCCTGAGTCAGACGGCAGATCACTTTCATTTGCAGAGGAGGTAGGACTTACTTAGTAAATGTATTTCTTTGTGCAATTTCGGATTGTAACTTCAGTGTGGTTGTATGGTGGGGCCAGGGGTCCATAAAAACACATTTTTTAGCAATATGCAGCAGTGTATTTATGATTATTTGACAATGCTGTAGAAATTCTATATTTAAAGCCATGCCGAAATGTTTCCTCCTCAATACACAAATGGTAGGTGCCCTTTTGGCAGATATGAGTTTTTTTTTTATTAATATATACATTAATTACATTCCAGTTTACTGCCCCTTTATGCAAGGACTTTCCAGATGCAAGGAGGAAATTTATCTAAGATTTTTACATCTGCATACAATGTTATACTCTCAGACTAAGATTGCTCAGTGTTTGAAGTGAGACAGGTTAACTTAATACTGTTCAGTTAACACTACGGGGCATATTTATTAAAGGCCTGTCCGACATGATTCGATCAGCGGATCATGTTTGACAGACCTCGCTGAATGCAGAGTGCAATACGCTCTCCATATTCAGCATTGCACCAGCAGCTCTTGTGAGCTGCTGGTGTAATGCCGACTCCTGCAGATTTGTGGCCACCAGCAGGGGTTTGTCAATCAACCCGATCGCACTTGATTGGGTTGATTTATGGCGATGTCTGTCCACCTCCTCAGAGCAGGTGGACAGGTTATGTAGCAGCAGTATTTAGACCTCTGCTCCATAATTTGTTTTTCTGGTGAGTCTGAAGGCTCGCCAGAAACACAGGGCTTCAAGTTCCATACGGAGCTTGATAGATATGCCCCTACAGCTGACTTAATTTTGAAATACATACAAACAAGCCTAAATCCTGCATTTAACCAGATCTAATTGTATGAGACTGAGTACTACAGCTTATGGTTCAACCAAGACCATATAGAGTAAAGCATTTTAAAATCTATAAGTACAGCTGACAGATGGGAATATTTGTACACCATATTTGAAGTGGTGCTCTTGGTTGGGTAAAAAAAGCAAATATATGTCAACCTTTCAAAGTACTTTTCTTCATCTAGCCATCTACCCAGATCATTAATGTACAATTTTGAATTCACAGAATTATTTTTGTTTGCACATTTACAAATATGATTCTTTAAAAAGTGATCTCTTAATTTCTGCAATTTTTTTATCATGCATGTCACACACTGTTGATTTAGGGGATGCAATGTACAGAAATTTTACCTCCTGTGAGTGTTTCTGTGGGTGTCTGTGTTAACGTCTTTGTGCTTTTGTTTGTGTCTCTATAAGAGTGTATGCATTTTTTTCTGTGGGTCTCTCTGTGAGGGTGGGTGTGTATATCATAGTACATTTTCTGTGGATGTCTGTGAGGGTGTGTGCGTATGTCTTTGTGCTTTGTATATGGATGCCTCTGTAAGGGTGTGTTTATGTATGTCTTTGTGTATTTACTCTGGATGCCTCTGTGAGGGTGGGTGTGTGTATGTATGTATGTCTGTGTTTCTGTGGATGTACCTGTGAGGGTGTGTGTGTATGTCTGTGTATTTTTCTGTGGGTGTCTCTGTGAGGTTGTGTGTATGTCTGTGCATTTTCTGTGGGTGTCTCTGTCTTTGTGTGTTTTATGTGGTTGTCTCTCTCTGTGTGTATGTCTTTGTGTGTTGTCTATGGGTGTCTGTGTGTGTGTGTGTCTTTGTGTGTTTTCTGTGGGTGTCTGTCAGTGTGTATGTCTTTGTGTGTTTTCTGAGGCTGTCTCTGTCGGTGTTTCCTTGGGTGTATGTGCAAGTTTGTGCTTGAGTTTGTGTGTGTCCAATGTCTGTTCCTTTTTAGGACATTTTGACCTTACTACTGATTATTCACATCTTTCTACAGACTTAGAGACTAATGAGACCTTTGTGGAAGTCACCAATCCACCATTAAACCTTTCAATTATTGTTCAGGGCCCTTCCTTTCAGCCACTGCATGCTGTTGTCATCATTTAGTTGGCATCTTCCTTGACAAAAAGATAATCAGAACTCCATATAATTTTTTTGTCCTTTTTTTGACAAAGCTGTAGTCTACCTCATTACTTGTGAGGTCAATGTAAACAAGAGCTGAGTGTCTGTGTGTTTCTTTGCGTGTCTGCTAGACTGTCTATATGTTAATCCTTATGGGGCCTATTTACTAATGTGCGAGCGGACATGATCCAATATTGTGGATCATGTCCACTGCACATCGATAAATGCCAACAGTATATGCTGTCGGCATTTATCATTGCACCAGCAGTTCTTGTAAACTGCTTGTGCAATGCTGCCCCTGCAGATTTGCGGCCAATCGGCTGCTAGCAGGGGGTGTCAATCAACCCGATCGTATTGGATCGGGTTGATTTCCGGCGATGTCTGTCCGCTGCCACAGAGCAGGTGGACAGGTTATGGAGCAGCGGTCTTTAGACTGCTGCTTCATAACTTGTGCTTCTGGCAAGCCTGAAGGCTCACCAGAAACACGGGGCATCAAGCTCCATACAGATCTTGATAAATATGCCCCTATGTGTGAGTGTGTGTTTCAGTGTATGAGTGTGTCTGTGTGTCTGTGTGTTTCTGTGTACTACATTTACAACATTTCCAAGTTTGACTACACTTAAGAATAAAGTGCATATATGTTTTAGTCACTTGGTCAAAAATTGCACATGTCAAAGGGGGGTCCTGATCAACGGTTAAGTCAGGGGCCCCAAAATTTCTAGTGGCCGCCCTAACCTCAAACCTAAAGCTAACCCTAAACCTAACCCTAAACCTAACACCCCCTAACTTTAACATATTTTAAATAGACCTAAATTAAAGTTTAAATTATTAACTAAATAATACCTTTAAATCTAAATACAAAGTAACTTACCTGTGAAATAAAACCTAAGCTAGCTACAATATAACTAATAGTTTTTGGGGGTTTTCACAGGTACGTTTGTATTTATTTTAACTAGGTAGACTCGAATCAGCCAATAGAATGAGAGCTGCTTAAATCCTATTGGCTGATTTGAAAAGCCAATAGGATTTTAGCAGCCCTAATTCCTATTGGCTGATTCAAAATTTTCAGTCAATAGGAATGCAATGGTACCCCAAGTATAAAAGGGTTACCTTGCATTTCAATCCTCAGTGTGCGGCAGATGATCGCATGAAGAGGACCTCAACGTCGGATTGATGGACCTTCGCCTGGACCTCCGCCTTGGACCTTCGCCTGGACCTCCGTCTCCGCGCATTGCTGCTCCGCCTCCGCAGGGATCAAGAAGATACCGGTCCTGCGATGGATGAAGATGGAGCGGCCTGGATGAAGATGGAGCCGCCGGGATGAAGATCGTTCAAGCAGGACTTTTATAACTGTGAGTACCTAAAGAGAGGTTAGTGTTAGTTTTTTTTAAGGTTTTTAGGGTCAGTTTTTTTTATAGATAAGGGTGGACACTCTTAAAAGAGCTAAATGTCCTTTTAAGGGCAGCAAAAAAGCTGTATGCCCTTTTCAGGGTAATGCCCATACAAATGCTCTTTTCAGGGCAATGGGTAGCTTAGGATTTTTACATAGTTTTGTTTATTTTGTGGGTTTGGGGGGTGGGAGTTTGTAATGTTAGTGGGTCTTTGAATTTATTTCTGAGCAAAAGAGCTGTTTAACTTAGGGCAATACCCTACAAAAGGCCCTTTTAAGGGCTATTGGAAGTTTATTCTAGATTAGGTTTTTTTTATTTTGGAGTTGTTGTTTTTTTAATGTGTGTTAGAATAGGAATCATTTTTATAATTCGTTTGTTATTTTGTGTAATGCTTTTTTTTCGTTTTGGGGTGTTTTTTTTAAGATTAGGATGGGCACTCTATAAAGCTCTGAATGCCCTTTTAAGTTCAATGCCCATACAAATGTCCTTTTAGGGCAATGGGTAGATTAGGTTTAACTTTATTTTTATTTTGTGGGTTTGGGAGGGGTGGGGGTTTGTAATGTTAGTGGGTCTTTCTGTTTTTCTTTTTTAGCAAAAGGACCAACAAAAATCCCTTTTAAGGGCCCTTGGTAGTTTATTATAGATTAGGGATTTTTTTATTTTGGGGTGTTTTTTTTTTAAATAAAAAGGAGTATTAGAATAGGAATAATTTTTATTGTTTTGGATAATTTGGTTTATTATTTCTTGTAATGGTAGTTTTTTTTGTAATTTTAGTGTGTTTTATTTTTTGTAATGGTAGCGTTTTTTTATTTTGTAGTGTTTTTTTATTTTGTAATGGTAGGTTTTAGTGTAAGGCAGCTTAGGTTTTTTTGTTATTTCACAGGTAAGTTTGTATTTATTTTAACTAGATAGTTAGTAAATAGTTAATAACTATTTTTTTAATAACTAGTCTACCTAGTTAAAATAAATAACTTACCTGTGAAATCAAAATAAAACCTATGCTAGCTACAATGTAACTATTAGTTATATTGTAGCTAGCTTAGGTTTTATTTCACAGGTAAGTTACTTTCACCTAGATTACGAGTTTTGCGTTAACAGGATTGCGGTGCTAACAAGCAGTTTAAACTCACCGCTCACCTACAGACAACGCTGGTATTACGGGTTTTTAGAAACCCAGCGTTAGCCGCAGAAAAATGAGCGGAGAGCAAAATTTTGCTCCACATCTCACCTCAATACCAGCGCTGCTTACGTTAGCGGTGAGCAGGTAAAACATGCTCATGCACGATTTCCCCATAGGAATCAGCCGGCTGAAAAAAAGTCTAACACCTGCAAAAAAGCAGCGTTCAGATTCTAACCCAGCCCTATTGATTCCTATGGGGAAATACTTTTATGTCTACACCTAACACCCTAACATGAACCCCGA
The DNA here is from genome assembly GCF_027579735.1 of Bombina bombina. Lineage (NCBI taxonomy): Eukaryota > Metazoa > Chordata > Amphibia > Anura > Bombinatoridae > Bombina > Bombina bombina. The sequence goes on along the minus strand of NC_069508.1, from coordinate 168,182,416 downwards.
GTCTAAACACCCCTAATCTTACACTTATTAAACCCTAATCCGCCGCCCCTGACATCGCCGACACCTGCATTATATTATTAACCCCTAACCTGCAACTCTGGACACCGCCGAAACCTACATTATACTTATTAACCCCTAATCTGCTGCCCCCAACATCGCAGACACCTACATTATATTTATTAACCCCTAATCTGCCGTCCCCAATGTCGCCGCCACCTACCTACACTTATTAACCCCTAATCTGCCGTCCCCAATGTCGCCACCACTATAATAAAGTTCTTAACCCCTAAACCTAAGTCTAACCCTAAAACCCCCTAACTTAAATATAATTTAAATAAATCTAAATAAAATAACTACAATAAACTAAATTATTCCTATTTAAAACTAAATACTTACCTGTAAAATAAACCCTAAGCTAGCTACAATATAACTAATAGTTACATTGTAGCTATCTTAGGATTTATTTTTATTTTACAGGCAACTTTGTATTTATTTTAACTAGTTAGAATAGTTATTAAATAGTAGTTAGAATAGTTATTAAATAATTATTAAATATTTAATAGCTACCTAGTTAAAATAAAGTCAAATTTACCTGTAAAATAAATCCTAACCTAAGTTACAATTACACCTAACACTACACTATAATTAAATTAATTACCTAAAATAACTACAATTAAATATAATTAAATACAATTATCTAAAGTACGAAGAAAAAACCCCAGCAAATTACAGAAAATAATAAAATAATTAAAAAAAATGTAAACTAATTGCACCTAATCTAATCCCCCTAATAAAATACAAAAGCCCCCCAAAATAATAAAAAGCCCTACCCTATACTAAATTACAAATAGCCCTGAAAAGGGCCTTTTGTGGGGCATTGCCCCAAAGTAATCAGCTATTTTACCTGTAAAAAAAGTACAATACCCCCCAACATTAAAACCCACCACCCACACACCCAACCCTACTCTAAAACCCACCAAATGCCCCCTTAATAAAACCTAACACTAACCCCTTGAAGATCACCCTACCTTGAGAAGTCTTCACCCAACCGGGCCGAAGTCCTCAACGAAGCCGGGTGAAGTGGTCCTCCAGATGGGCAGAAGTCTTCATCCAAGCCGGGAAGAAGAGGTCCTCCAGACGGGCAGAAGTCTTCATCCAGACGGCATCTTCTATCTTCATCCATCCGGCATGGAGCGGCTCCATCTTCAAGACCCCTTGAAGATCACCCTACCTTGAGAAGTCTTCACCCAACCGGGCCGAAGTCCTCAACGAAGCCGGGTGAAGTGGTCCTCCAGATGGGCCGAAGTCTTCATACAAGCCGGGAAGAAGAGGTCCTCCAGACGGGCAGAAGTCTTCATCCAGACGGCATCTTCTATCTTCATCCATCCGGCATGGAGCGGCTCCATCTTCAAGACATCCGATGCGAAGCATCCTCTTCAAACGAAGTCCAACTGAAGAATGAAGGTTCCTTTAAATGACATCATCCAAGATGGCATCCCTTGAATTCCGATTGGTTGATAGAATTCTGCCTTGGATCAGCCAATAGGATTGAGCTTCAATCCCATTGGCCTATTGCATCAGCCAATAGGATTTTTTCTACCTTAATTCCGATTGGCTGATAGAATTCTATCAGCCAATCGGAATTCAAGGGACGCCATCTTGGATGACGTCATTTAATGGAACCTTCATTCTTCAGTTGGACTTCGTTTGAAGAGGATGCTCCGTGTCGGCTGTCTTGAAGATGGAGCCACTCCGCGCTGGATGGATGAAGACAGAAGATGCTGCCTGGATGAAGATTTCTGACCATCTGTAGGACCTCTTCTTCCCGGCTTGGATGAAGACTTCTGCCCATCTGGAGGACCACTTCGCCCGGCTTTGTTGAGGACTTTGTCCCAGTTGGGTGAAGACTTCTCAAGGTAGGGTGATCTTCAAGGGGTTAATGTTAGGTTTTATTAAGGGGGTATGTGTGAGTTTTAGAGTAGGGTTGGGTGTGTGGGTGGTGGGTTTTAATGTTGTACTTTTTTTTTACAGGTAAAAGAGCTGATTACTTTGGGGCAATGCCCCGCAAAAGGCCCTTTTAAGGGCTATTTGTAATTTAGTATAGGGTAGGGCTTTTTATTATTTTGGGTTTTTTTTTTTATTTTATTAGGGGGATTAGATTAAGTGTAATTAGTTTAAAAAACTTGTAATTATTTTATTATTTTCTGTAATTTGCTGTTTGCTTTTTTTCATACTTTAGATAATTGTATTTAATTGTATTTAATTGTAGTTATTTTAGGTAATTAATTTAATTATAGTGTAGTGTTAGGTGTAATTGTAACTTAGGTTAGGATTTATTTTACAGGTAAATTTAACTTTATTTTAACTAGGTAGCTATTAAATAGTTAATAACTAATAACTATTCTACCTAGTTAAAATAAATACAAAGTTGCCTGTAAAATAAAAATAATCCTAAACTAGCTACAATGTAACTATAAGTTATATTGTAGCTAGCTTAGGGTTTATTTTACAGGTAAGTATTTAGTTTTAAATAGGAATAATTTAGTTAATTGTAGTTATTTTATTTAAATTTATTTAAATTATATTTAAGTTAGGGGGGGTGTTAGGGTTAGACTTAGATTTAGGGGTTAATAACTTTAATATAGTTGCGGCGACATTGGGGGCGGCAGATTAGGGGTTAATAAATGTAGGTAGGTGTCGGCGATGTTAGGGATAGCAGATTAGGGGTTAATAAAATTTAACTAGTGTTTGCGATGTGGGAGTGCGGCGGTTTAGGGGTTAATATATTTTTTATAGTGGCAGCCATGTCCGGTTCAGCAGATTAGGGGTTAAAAATTTTATTTCAGTGTTTGCAATGTGGGGGGGCCTTGGTTTAAGGGTTAATAGGTAGTTTATGGGTGTTAGTGTACTTTTTAGCACTTTAGTTAAGAGTTTTATGCTACGGCGTTAGCCCATAAAACTCTTAACTACTGACTTTTAAATGCGGCATCAGTCTTGACAGGAGAGGCTGTACCGCTCACTTTTTGGAAGACTCGTAATAACGGCGTTAGGCAAGTCCCATTGAAAATATAAGATACGCAATTGACGTAAGTGGATTTGCGGTATTTCCGAGTCTGGCCAAAAAAGTGAGCGGTACACCTGTACCTGCAAGACTCGTAATACCAGCGGGCATTAAAAAGCAGCATTGGGACCTCTCAACGCTGCTTTTTAAGACTAATGCACAACTCTTAATCTAGCCATTTGTATTTAGATTTAAATTGGTATTATTTAGTTAATAATTGTAACTTTAATTTAGTTATATTTTAATTATGTTAAAGTTAGGGGGTGTTAGGTTTAAAGTTAGGGGGTGTTAAGTTTAGGATTTAATATAGGTAAGTTTCTTTGTATTTAGATTTAAAAAGGTATTATTAGTTAATAATTGTAACTTTAATTTAGTTATATTTTAATTATGTTAAAGTTAGGGGGTGTTAGGTTTAGGGTTAGGTTTAGGGTTAGATTTAAAGTTAGGGGGTGTTAGGTTTAGGGGTTAATATAGTTTAATTTAGGTTGTTGCAATGTGGGGGCCGGCGGTTTAGGGGTTAATAGGTTTAGTTAGTATTGGTGATGTTTGTGAACGGCGGTTTAGGGGTTAATATCTTTAGTTAGTGTCAGCAATGTCTTGGACCGGCAGTTTAGGGGTTAATAGCTTTAGTTAGTGATGGCGATGTGGGGGGTGCGCTTTAGGGGTTAATAGTTTTATTTAGTGGTAGCAATGTGGGGTGGTTGCGGTTTAGGGGTAAAGGTTTAGTTTGTGTGGGCGATGTTTCGGAAAGGTGGTTTAGGGGTTAATAGGTTTAGTTAGTGTTGGCGATGTGGTGGGTACGGTTTAAGGGTTAATAGGTTTAGTTTGTGTTAGCGATGTGGGGGGGTGTGGTTTAGGGGTTACTAGCTTTAGTTTGTGTTGGTGATGTTTCGGAACTGCGGTTTAGGGCTTAATAGGTTTAGTAAGTGTTGATGATGTGGGGGGGTGCGGTTTAGGGGTCAATAGGTTTAGTTTGTGTCGGCGATGTGGGGGTGTGGTTTAGGGGTTAATAGGTTTAGTTTGTGTTGGCGATGTGGGGGAGGTGCGGTTTAGGGGTAAATAGGTTTAGTTTGTGTTGGCGATGTGGGGAGTGCGGTTTAGGGGTTAATAGGTTTAGTTTGTGTCGGCGATGTTTCGGGATGGCGGTTTAGGGGTTATTAGGTTTAGTTAGTGTCGACGATGTCGGGGTATGGTGGTTTAGGGGTTAATACCTTTATTATAGACTTAGAGTTAGTGTCGTGGAACTACGGTTCAGTAAGGAACAATGAAACATTCTGAATATGAATAATGGATCCGAAAATTCAGAAACATATTTATTCATTTTCGGAATTTTTCAGAATTTTTCACGATGTGCCGATTTGGAAATTCGGATGAATCCGAATCGCTGAATCGGGCAACATTTGTCCGAATTCCGAACTTGTCCAAAACGATTCGCACATGTCTACTGTTTTTCTTTCTTTCCTTCTTTCTTATCATCTATCTATCTATCTATCTATCTATCTATCTATCTATCTATCTATCTATCTATCTATCTATCTATCTGTCTGTCTGTCTGTCTGTCTGTCTGTCTATTTATCTATATACTCAAAACCATTATAGAATGCTACATGTATATTGTTACTATTGAATACTACTGAGTTACCTTTGGTGGGCCCAAAAAACAATTTTTCACCAGGGCCCTCTGTTGGGTTGGTCCGCTACTGGATAGTTGCTAGCCTTATGTACTACAAAGGCAAGTCCAGATTGGCTCCTCAAAATAAGGTAAGTGGTAGGAGGGGTTTGGCCAAATAAAATAGGTGCAGGTGATTATTTGTTCAAATCATTTAAACAGTTATGGTTTATTAATTTATTTCAATACTACAGAAAAGTCATGTGATTAGAAGGTGTGAATGTCCCTTTAATGAACATGTACAAAATGTAAAATAAAAACAAATAAGAACTCACATAGCAGGTGACAGTGAGAAAGGATAGGTGAGAGGGGTCCAGTTGTATGGGTATATTCTACTAAAAGAACAGTCTACTCCAGAACTGTTATTGTTTCACTCCTTCACTACAGGGACTTTCAGACTTGCCCAAAATACTGGAGAATTTTAGCAGTTTTGTTATCACTCCATTTAAACAAAAAAAGGGCCTTGCTTTTTTTGTTTTTTATTTACAAAACTAGATATATTTTTTTAGAAGGCCAAGGTATTGATCTAGGACCATTTTGTTATATTTCATGCCACCATTTCACCACCAAATGCGATTATACAATTTTTTTAAACAAACTTTGAGTTTCTCACTGAAATTATTTACATACCGCTTGTGCAATCATGGCATAAATTATTGTAAATGCTTCTCTGGGATCCCCTTTGTTCAGAAATAGCAGACATATATGACTTTGCCATTGCTTTTTGGTAATTAGAATGCCACTAATTGTAGCTGTGCACCATACTTCTATTATTCTCTGCAGTGAAGGGGTTATTCAGGTAGATTGTAAGGTTAATTTTAGCTGTGGTATAGAGATGACCCTCCCACCTGGTACCTCCAACCCTCTGATCTCTACCTGATCCCTCCCAAACAGCTCTCTTCCCTCCCTCCCCCATTGGTCACCACAATCTTAGGTACTGGCAGACAGCCTGCCTGTATGCATTTTAGTTTTTTTTTTTTTTTTTTTAAATATTATTACTTATATGTTTTTATCATTTTTTTCTGCAATGTAGTAATCCTCCTCAACCCTTCCACCTCTCTGATCCCCCTAAATAGCTCTCTAACCCTCCCCCTTCCACTGCTTGCAGCCATCTTTAGTACCGGCAGCTGTCTGCTACTACCTATAAAATACATGTTTTTTAAAATTTTTAATTTTCTGTAGTGGAGTGGTCCCCCTCCCCCAGCGATCATTGTCTAGGGACCCCCCCCCCCCCCCACACACACCAACTGATTTTTGTAGTGTAGTTCCCATCCCTCCCTCTTTTCTTCTTGTAGGGCCATCCCACTCCCTCTTTCTCCCTCCTCCCTTCCCCCTTCACTGCTGAACTGCATATCCACCTCCTGGTTTCCCTCCCACCAGCACCATCAGATGATCATTATAGATGGTGACACACACTGTGCCACTGTCTGAAACAATCTGGCATCTGTCTTCATATGTAACCAGAGCACTGATTGTGCTCTGATTCCATATGCAGGCAGATGCCTGGAGCTCAGGAACTCAAACTCAAACTCCTGCAGCTCTGACGAATATATACATCATGCGTTACGATAGGCAAAGTACTGCATGATGTACAGTATATATACACCTTGTTTTCGCTTTAGGGGTTAAAAAGATAGATAATCCCTTTATTACACATTCCCCCGTTTTGCATAACCAACACTGTTATATTAATATTTTACCTCTGTGATTGCATTGTATCTAAGCCTCTGCAGACTGCCCCCTAAATTCAGTTCTTTTAACAGACTTGCACTTCAGGCAATTAGTGCTCTTAAATAACTCCACGTGCATGAGCACAATGTTATCTAATATGGTATACGGGTACTAGCGCTGTCTAGCTGTGAAAACTGTCAAAATGCACTGAGATAAGAGGAAGTCTTCTAGGGCTTAGACATTAGCATATGACTCTATCTAGGTTTAGCATTCAACAAAGAATACAAAGAGAACAAAGCAAATTTGATGATAAAAGTAAAAGAATACATATATATATATTTTTCATAATATATACGTATACTAGACTGTGATTGGCTGATGGCTGTCACATGATGCAGAGGGCCAGCAAATGGGGGAAGATTATTTTGTCAGAAAGTGTTATTGCATTGCATTTTTCTTATGCACTTCTTAATTATGCAATTCTATTGTATTTTAAATTAATTTAAAGTTTTACCAGTCTTCCTTAGCAGCCACTGAGCAACTGATCGTTAAATGGACATTAAACTAAATTCCCATATATTTAATTATGCATAATTAGAATACTTTTTAATGCACTTTCAATATTTATTTGGCTGCTTTTTCTGTATTTTAACTTTGAAAATTGTAGAAGTAAGGTAATGAATGCTCAAAAGACTTTTCAAAGGTGCGTCTTGGGTCTGCAGTTTTACATGCTTTTATTTATTTAAAATATTTATTTTTTATGCAGATATTTTTCAGTGCAATTAATAAATTCTGATGCAAAAATGTCCCTTTAAGTATTTGTTGTGTACACAAATGGCCTTCATTTTAGTTTAAATTACGGGGATTAATCACAATCCTTTAGAAAAACGTCAAATTATGTATCTACAAAACTCCCCATAGACTTTAATAGTGTTTTCCTGTTGATAATCATGAAGTGCCAGATTACAAGTGCAGTGCTAAATATTGATTTCATGAAAGTGATATTTGCGCTCCACTGTGTGATACCAGTGCATGCTAATGTGCGCTGGTATTACAAGTTGTCAGCAATGGGAATGCGACCTCGCGTTGCTGCGAGCTGGAAAGCATTGAACTCATAAGAGCGCACTTCCATAGGCTTTAATGGGAGCCTGGTTCTGATGTCGTCAGAGATGGCATCAAAACTTAAGCGCAGTGAAGGTGGTGAGTAGTGCAGCGATAGCAGCAAATATAAGTATATATATATATGATTATATAAATATATATTTACTGGGAATGCACAGTCCCCATAGACCGCAATGTAAAGGCACTTTTCAGTGCCGTTTTTCTTTCATACACACCACACCCACCAACTTTACCCTCGAAATACTGCCTAGTGTGGTTAATTCATTAAAAAACAAAATTGCTGCTATCTTTAATTTTTTATAAAATACACTACACTGTATTTCGGGGGCATTTTGGGGCACATTTAAAAAATTAACCAGAGACCTGATCTCTGGGTAAAAGGACAGTCAAGTCCAAAAAAACATTCATGATTCAGATAGGGCATGCAATTTTAAACAACTTTCTAATTTACTTCTATTACCAATTTTGCGTTGTTCTCTTGGTATTCTTAGTTAAAAGCTAAACCTAGGAGGCTCATATGCTAATTTTTTACGCCTAGATTTAGAGTTCTGCGGCCAAAGGGGTGCGTTAGCTACGCATGCTTTTTTTCTGGCCGCACCTTTTAAATACCGCTGGTATTGAGAGTTCACGGAATGGCTGCGTTAGGCTCCAAAAAAGGAGCGTAGAGCATATTTAACGCATCTTCAACTCTCGATACCAGCGGTGCTTACGGACGCGGCCAGCTTCAAAAACGTGCTCATGCACGATTCCCCCATAGAAAACAATGGGGCTGTTTGAGCTGAAAAAAAACCTAACACCTGCAAAAAAGCAGCGTTCAGCTCCTAACGCAGCCCCATTGTTTGCTATGGGGAAACACTTCCTACGTCTGCACCTAACACTCTAACATGTACCCCGAGTCTAAACACCCCTAACCTTACACTTATTAACCCCTATTCTGACGCCCCCGCTATCGCTGACCCCTGCATATTATTATTAACCCCTAATCTGCCGCTCCGTAAACCGCCGCTACTTACATTATCCCTATGTACCCCTAATCTGCTCCCCCTAACACCGCCGACCCCTATATTATATTTATTAACCCCTAATCTGCCCCCCACAACGTCGCCTCCACCTGCCTACACTTATTAACCCCTAATCTGCCGAGCGGACCGCACCGCTATTATAATAAAGTTATTAACCCCTAATCCGCCTCACTAACCCTATAATAAATAGTATTAACCCCTAATCTGCCCTCCCTAACATCGCCGACACCTAACTTCAATTATTAACCCCTAATCTGCCGACTGGAGCTCACCGCTATTCTAATAAATGTATTAACCCCTAAAGCTAAGTCTAACCCTAACACTAACACCCCCCTAAATTAAATATAATTTAAATCTAACAAAATTAATTAACTCTTATTAAATAAATTATTCCTATTTAAAGCTAAATACTTACCTGTAAAATAAATCCTAATATAGCTACAATATAAATTATAATTATATTATAGCTATTTTAGGATTTATATTTATTTTACAGGTAACTTTGTATTTATTTTAACCAGGTACAATAGCTATTAAATAGTTAAGAACTATTTAATAGCTAAAATAGTTAAAATAATTAGAAAATTACCTGTAAAATAAATCCTAACCTAAGTTACAATTAAATCTAACACTACACTATCAATAAATTAATTAAATAAAATACCTACAATTACCTACAATTAAACCTAACACTACACTATCAATAAATTAATTAAATACAATATCTACAAATAAATACAATGAAATAAACTAACTAAAGTACAGAAAATAAAAAAGAACTAAGTTACAAAAAATAAAAAAATATTTACAAACATCAGAAAAATATTACAACAATTTTAAACTAATTACACCTACTCTAAGCCCCCTAATAAAATAAGAAAGCCCCCTAAAATAAAAAATGCCCTACCCTATTCTAAATTAAAAAATTTCAAAGCTCTTTTACCTTACCAGCCCTGAACAGGGCCCTTTGCGGGGCATGCCCCAAAGAATTCAGCTCTTTTGCCTTTAAAAAAAACACATACAATACCCCCCCCCAACATTACAACCCACCACCCACATACCCCTAATCTAACCCAAACCCCCCTTAAATAAACCTAACACTAAGCCCCTGAAGATCTTCCTACCTTATCTTCACCATACCAGGTTCACCGATTGATCCAGAAGAGCTCCTCCGATGTCTTGATCCAAGCCCAAGCGGGGGGCTGAAGATGTCCATGATCCGGCTGAAGTCTTCATCCAAGCGGGAGCTGAAGAGGTCCATGATCTGGCTGAAGTCTTCATCCAAGCGGGAGCTGAAGAGGTCCATGATCCGGCTGAAGTCTTCTATCAACGGCATCTTCAATCTTCTTTCTTCTGGATCCATGTTCATCCCGCCGACGCGGAACATCCATCTTCACCGACGACTTCCCGACGAATGACGGTTCCTTTAAGGGACATCATCCAAGATGGCGTCCCTCGAATTCCGATTGGCTGATAGGATTCTATCAGTCAATCGGAATTAAGGTAGGAAAATTCTGATTGGCTGATGGAATCAGCCAATCAGAATCAAGTTCAATCCGATTGGCTGATTCAATCAGCCAATCAGATTGAGCTCGCATTCTATTGGCTGTTCTGATCAGCCAATAGAATGCGAGCTCAATCTGATTGGCTGATCGGATCGGCCAATCGGATTGAACTTGATTCTGATTGGCTGATTCCATCAGCCAATCAGAATTTTCCTACCTTAATTCCGATTGGCTGATAGAATCCTATCAGCCAATCGGAATTCGAGGGACGCCATCTTGGATGACGTCCCTTAAAGGAACCGTCATTCGTCGGGAAGTCATCAGTGAAGATGGATGTTCCGCGTCGGCGGGATGAACATGGATCCGGAAGAAAGAAGATTGTAGATGCCGTTGATAGAAGACTTCAGCCGGATCATGGACCTCTTCAGCTCCCACTTGGATGAAGACTTCAGCCGGATCATGGACCTCTTCAGCTCCCGCTTGGATGAAGACTTCAGCCGGATCATGGACATCTTCAGCCCCCCGCTTGGGCTTGGATCAAGACATCGGAGGAGCTCTTCTGGATCGATCGGTGAACCTGGTATGGTGAAGATAAGGTAGGAAGATCTTCAGGGGCTTAGTGTTAGGTTTATTTAAGGGGGGTTTGGGTTAGATTAGGGGTATGTGGGTGGTGGGTTGTAATGTTGGGGGGGGTATTGTATGTGTTTTTTTTACAAGCAAAAGAGCTGAATTCTTTGGGGCATGCCCCGCAGAGGGCCCTGTTCAGGGCTGGTAAGGTAAAAGAGCTTTGAACTTTTTTAATTTAGAATAGGGTAGGGTATTTTTTATTTTGGGGGGCTTTGTTATTTTATTAGGGGGCTCAGAGTAGGTGTAATTAGTTTAAAATTGTTGTAATATTTTTCTGATGTTTGTAAATATTTTTTTATTTTTTGTAACTTAGTTCTTTTTTATTTTTTGTACTTTAGTTAGTTTATTTCATTGTATTTTTTTGTAGATATTGTATTTAATTAATTTATTGATAGTGTAGTGTTAGGTTTAATTGTAGGTAATTGTAGGTATTTTATTTAATTAATTTATTGATAGTGTAGTGTTAGGTTTAATTGTAACTTAGGTTAGGATTTATTTTACAGGTAATTTTCTAATTATTTTAACTATTTTAGCTATTAAATAGTTCTTAACTATTTAATAGCTATTGTACCTGGTTAAAATAAATACAAGGTTACCTGTAATATAAATATAAATCCTAAAATAGCTATAATATAATTATAATTTATATTGTAGCTATATTAGGATTTATTTTACAGGTAAGTATTTAGCTTTAAATAGGAATAATTTATTTAATAAGAGTTAATTTATTTTGTTAGATTTAAATTATATTTAACTTAGGGGGGTGTTAGTGTTAGGGATAGACTTAGCTTTAGGGGTTAATACATTTATTAGAATAGCGGTGAGCTCCAGTCGGCAGATTAGGGGTTAATGTTTGAAGTTTGGTGTCAGCGATGTTAGGGAGGGCATATTAGGGGTTAATACTATTTATTATAGGGTTATTGAGGCGGGAGTGAGGCGGATTAGGGGTTAATAACTTTATTATAGTAGCGGTGAGATCCGCTCGGCAGATTAGGGGTTAATAAGTGTAGGCAGGTGGAGGCGACGTTGAGGGGGGCAGATTAGGGGCTAATAAATATAATATAGGGGTCGGCAGTGTTAGGGGCAGCAGATTAGGGGTACATAAGGATAACGTAGGTGGCGGTCGGCAGATTAGGGGTTAATTATTGTAGGTAGCTGGCGGCGACGTTGTGGGGGGCAGGTTAGAGGTTAATAAATATAATATAGGGGTCGGCGGTGTTATGGGCAGCAGATTAGGGGTACATAAGTATAACGTAGGTGGCGGTCGGCAGATTAGGGGTTAAAAAAATGTAATCGAGTGGTGGCGATTTGGGGGAACCTCGGTTTAGAGGTGCATAGGTAGTTTATTGGTGTTAGTGTACTTTAGAGCACAGTAGTTAAGAGCTTTATAAACCGGCATTACCCCAGAAAGCTCTTAACTACTGACTTTTTTCTGCGGCTGGAGTTTTGTCGTTAGATTTCTAACGCTCACTTCAGCCACGACTCTAAATACCAGCGTTAGAAAGATCCCATTGAAAAGATAGGATACGCAATTGACGTAGGGGGATCTGCGGTATGGAAAAGTCGCGGCTGACCCTTTAATGACTGACTCCAAATACCAGAGGGCGGTAAAAACCAGCGTTAGGAGCCTCTAACGCTGGTTTTGACGGCTACCACCCAACTCTAAATCTAGGCCTTAGACTTTGAAGGTCACCTTTAATCTAAATGCATTTTGACAGTTTTACACCACTAGAGGGTGTTAGCTCATGTGTTTCATATAGATAACATGGAGCTCATGCACGTGAATTTACCGAGGAGTGAGCACTGATTGGCTAAAATGCAAGTCTGTCAAAAGAAGTGAAATAAGGGCAGTCTGCAGAGGCTTAGCTACAAGGTAATTACAGAGGTAAAACATGTTATGCAAAACTGGGAAATGGGTGATTAAGGGATGATCTATCTTTCAAAACAACAAAAACTCTGGTTTTGACTGTCCCTTTAACTTTATAAGCGCTAATTGCTACCACAACTTCACGGCAGCAATAAGCAGCCACTTGTAATGGCTGGTTAATTATCCCATTTGCAGGCGCGTGATAATTTAGCACTCCACTTGTAATCTATCCCTAAATAAGTATTTCTAAGGGATTGTGATTGACCTCTTAATTAGAACAGATTATATTTACTTGTTGCATGATACATTTTTTCTTGTGAGCATTATGTCCCTTTAACTTCTCCAAGCCATTACAAAATCTTATATTTGCTTTTTGAAGCAATTACAGAAAGTGCAGAAAATAAAATAGCTTTTTATGAACATACATTATTTGCACTATTAAACTTTGACAAATATTTACATATGCACACAATCTTACATACACACACTCTCTGTTATTGTTGTTGGGTATAGATTTCCACCTACTTTCTGTGCCCCTCCACTTGTTAGTCCCTATAAGAGCAGCCCCCAGTCTCAACAGTGAGTGTTGAGCTAACAGAAATACTGGAGCAGCCAGTTTGCTGCTCAGGTGGTTCACACAGGAACTATGTCACCTCCATCTCCCCGGGAAGTGGAACAGAATTTGCAGGGAGCTTGCACCTGGGCAGTGATTGGATTGGAAACCACCTACACAGAGAGTGAACTTTGCTGACACTGCACCTGTAGACTGTTCTCGTCACTAGGGGTTTTTTCACAGAAATTCAGCACACCTAAAAGGCCCCTCGGGGGCTGACCTCCAGGGCAGGTTGCACTTGCGACCTTAATAACCCTTGAAGTTCCACAACTGGCTCTCAAGCTTCACCATACTGATGAGACTTCTTAGATCATTTCCCTGGGTATCATAGACCTAGAAATTCCTACTCTATTGTTCTTATGAAGTATTTTATCTCAAAGTTGTATCTCAGTATTTTAAAACTAGCTATGTTGTCTCATTTTTCTGTATTGCTTATTTTGCTTTTTGTGATGCTGGAAATCTTCACAATGGAACTTGTTCTATGGACAGAGAAGATTATGGTCACCAGATAACGGCTGCTTTGTTGATTATAATGAACAGTGATTTGCAGCCCACAACTGTGACAAAGGGGGGAACAAAACTTCACAAATTCTGAAATTTTAAAGTTTGCTTGTTTTCCATAAGATATTCTTTTCATGAACTGATTTTATAGAACCAAGGCCAATGTCCAAATGTCTGGTTCTTAGATAATTATAAACCATCTCTTTAAATCTATTGTAAATAAAAAAATCTGTCAAGAAAATAAAGCTGGTTAATACAACAGACTGCCATATTCAGTACCAGAGCGTTGTGAGAAAATAGCTTCAGCCTTAAATTACCTGGCACTCAGCATCTTGAAATAAATCCAGGGGATGGCAGCTGAATTTTACAATAAAAACATGAAATTGAGCAAGAAGGAAATGCTGATTGAAGTGAATCTGTGTTACCATGACTACTAAATATGGCACTTCCAAATCCGTACATATAGTTTATAACGCAGCTGACTGTCAATGGGCCTGCATATCAAAACTGAAAACGAAGCCCAGGATTATAAAGCAACTGGGTGTAGGGCAAGTGCCTTATCACTAATTACAGAGTCCAGTCTTATCACAGCAAGACAATCTCTTTAATGGGGTGGGGGGGATCGCAACATTTGTGATTAGCAAAATCTTATCATTGATTTCAGTTGCATTTCTTTGTTGGTCTTCATTGGGTTAATGAATGTGTCTTACTTTGATGAATTCACAGAGCACAGGGATGTTTATTATCTGTATACAGTGAAGCAAGCTGCTCTTTGGATACAGATTTCTCTGCCCCACTTGTATTAAGGTCAGCGTTGAAACTTCCTCAATATCTTTAATTGAATCAGTGTTGTGCGACAATCTCCTTATTGAAAATGAAAACAAGTTTAATATACCGAAGGATCCATTTGTCTAGAAGCAGGTTCTTTCTTCCAGTGAGAATCTGATAACTTGTTATTAAATCCGGACCTTCCTTGCAGCTTGTATCTCTCATTATATTGAATATGTAAACCATGTTATTATTTAGATCAAAGACTTTCTTTTAGTTTGTTCGATCATTAGTTTATTTTTTTTTTCAGCTACATTTTTTATTTGTACAGAATTCATTAAAAAAATGCTCCTGAACAGAGACTGTGATGCAAAGAAATAAAAAAAAATCTTTAATTCTTATATTTAAAATGGTATATAATAAATATTGCAAAATATAATTTAAAACATCATACAGGTAACGCCAAAACTATGACCTTTTCCTGTGGTATACAATGTGTTGCAGTTGAAGCTCTCTTGGGAATTCAACAGGGCCGGACTGGGAAATCAGACCAGCTCTGGAAATTTGTATAGACTGGCCCCGTCCCGCCCCCTCCAGCCCAGCCACGCCCCCTCCAAGCCAGCCAACTATGCTCTAGCTGGTTTTCCCTTCAACTCATATAGATATATATATATATAATATATAAATATATATATAATATATAATATATAAATATATAATATATAAATATATATATAATATATAATTAATATATAAATATATATATAATATAAATATATATATATATATATATATATATATAATATAAATATAATATTGGCTGGTAGTGTCCCATGCTCCCAGGCTCCCTCCACAATATGTCACATGGGTCATGTGTGACGTCACGTAAGCCGCAGCCGGGCCAGTCCGGCCCACCCCTGCATTCCTTCCTCCCTGGCTGCCCCCAGTGACAGACTGAGCTACCTGTGTGATTGACAGACTCAGTCTGATTGCTTGGCTTGCGTTCAATGCGTTGCTGTAGGTAAGGTAGCATAGCGCTGCGGACCGGCCCTGGCCAGAGAGGGGGTTAATATTGCATGGTTAGACTGTTTTAGACACAGTGAGTGAGCAGAGATTTGAGAGTCAGTAGCGTAAGTAATAACAGGTATACATACAATGTATAAATAAAGCAAATATATCAGATTCAGACACTTACACTACACATCAAAATTGCTGCAACTGCAGCAGCTGCAGCTGAGCTCTGGAGCCCCGGCCAGCCCAGCTAAGCTGCCGGCCGGCGGCCCACCAGGATTTTTCCTGGTATCCTGGCTGCCCAATCTGGCCCTGGAATTCAAGGAATTAAATAATAGTATCATCTAGCAGATAAATAGATAATCTAATAGGAGTTATAGACTTACAGTCTTGAGAGTGGAATAATGGAGTATTTCCATGCAGACTTTCTCTGTATCTCCAAGGGTATGAATTTATCTGTATCTCCAAGGAAATATGACCAATTAGAAAGGAATTAATATATTGCAGACATTTTAAGGTGACATTTATTTACTTGGAACATTTGAATGAATAGCCCTGATATTGAGGAAGAATGGACATTCTGAAATTTGAATGACAATATGAGACACTGGGATCCAGTTATCAACTGGATGCAGTTTGGGAGCCCTCGCTGCTTCCTAACCCCTCTGCTGTTAGAGGTTGAGTAGTTAAATTATCTTGGACTAATTAATTGGTTCAATCAGACAGATGAGTAGAACCTTTTTTCATCCATCTTTACTTAAATCGGGTTTATTGACTTAACTAATATTATCAATTCATGACGTGTGTGCAATTAACAATTTTATATATACAGTATAGTTGAGAATTTTTTTTATTAAATTACACTGGTGGCTTTAATTTGTTTTTGCCAGTTAAACATTAAAATGTCTGTCAAGAAAAATAACACCATCTCTAAGTTTACAAAGCAAATAACAACAGAAGAAGGTAGGCATTTGTTTAGCTAGGAATGCAAATGAAAGAAAAATTATTATAATTCAATAGTATATGTGTTATTCTTTAAATTAGAGTTATACTTACCTATATCGCGTTGGGGAGCTTGCTAATCCTCTTCTTCATAGACTCCAGGACTGCGCTAATAGGAATATTAGTGGGGCGGATCCCAGATCCTGAGCGAAAGGACATTCTTTTATAGAGCAGGTGGGGGAGGTGCGCTAATCCAACCTTTCTTCTCAAAGTCCAGGGCCTAATTCTCCTATTAGCGTGGCCCTGGACTCTGTGAAGAAAGGTCGGATTAGCGCACCTCCCCCACTTGCTGTATAAAAGAATGGCCTTTCGCGCAAGATCTGGGATCCGCCCCACTAATATTCCTATTAGCACAGTCCTGGAGTCTATGAAGAAGAAGAGGATTAGTGCAGCTCCCCACCACGCTATAGGTAAGTACCCAAACATTATGCCACCTGCACCAAGGTAACATTTACATCCATTTTAACAAAAACAAATGTTAACGAATATTCAGTATTCACTTAATTTTAAACAAACCAAATACTGAATAGTGCACACATTTTTCAGAATCTTGCTATCATCAATGCAAATTATTAAAATATTAAATAAAAAATATTTAAAAAAATTATTTAAAATTATACATACTGTAAAACATACACACACACTTTTTTCCCTATGGATTATTTAGAATATGTTACAGTATATATATTATAATCGCGTTTGTAATGCGTCCATCGCTAGTTGCACAGGAATCCTCAAAGGAATGTTGGATGCGCGAAACAGCCAAAAGAATGTTGGCTGCGCGCGCAGCCAAAAGAATCATCCAAGTGGATTCCGAAAATGGCAGGGTGGTGAAAGAATCCACCACAGGTTGTAAGCTGCATCCAGGTAGATTCCAAAAATGGCAGGGTGGTGTCAGGGTTTTTCCCGTTTTGTTTGCCATGTGCTGCTGGCAGCCATTTTACTCACCTCTCTTGCTGTCTGGTGCATACTGTGTGATGCTGCTCATTTCCTGCACTTCCTTTTATGGACAGACTGGTGTACATCATCCGTGTGAG
Organism: Bombina bombina; assembly: GCF_027579735.1. Lineage (NCBI taxonomy): Eukaryota > Metazoa > Chordata > Amphibia > Anura > Bombinatoridae > Bombina > Bombina bombina. Next base: position 168,164,940 of record NC_069508.1, on the reverse strand, counting down.
ACAGGATGCAGTGTCAGAATTGTGATGACTTCACTTATTATTTAAAGGGCCTCTATTCAGTATGCTTTGCCCTTGCGTTGTCTCAGACCTGTTTGTGAGAGCTCCTGTGTATTACCTGGCTGTCTGACGTCCTTCCTGGTTCCTGATCCCTGGCTTGTTCCTGACTCTGCTGTTCTCCTTGTTCCTGATTCCGGCTCGTCTGACTACTCGCTTTGGCTCCTGACTCGGCTCATCTGACTACCAGCTCTGGTTTTGATTCCTGGCTTGTTATTTGACTTGTGGACTCTTTATTATTTTTTGCTATTAATAAAGGTGTGATTATTTTTGCACTTCTGACTCGCACTGCACATTTGGACCAAAGTGTCCTGCAAGTTATGGCTGCTCCTGTTTCTGCTGCTGCACCTAGTCCTACCAGCACCTCTACCTCTGCGTTATGGAGGCAATCCTAATCAGTGCAGAGGGTTTTTGAACCAGGTGGACATTTACTTTGAGATGTTACCTCAGATGTTTCCCTCTGACAGAGCTAAGGTGGGATTTCTCATCTCGTTACTCTGTGACACAGCCCTTGCCTGGGCTAATCCCTTGTGGGAGACTAATAAACCTGTGATTTCAAATTACCCTGAATTTGTGGCCTCCTTTTGAAGGGTATTTGATGTTCCAGCTCGCTCCTCCTCTGCTGCTAAACGACTCATGTCCATTCAGCAAGGTACAAGATCTTTTGCTCAGTATGCCATTGAGTTCCATACGCTTGCCGCAGAGGTAGGTTGGAATAATGAAGCCCTTGTTGCCGCCTTCTTTCATGGGCTCTCTGATGCCATTAAAGACGAAGTTGCTGCCAGAGATTTACCAGAAGATCTCGAGGCATTGGTGTCTTTTTTACTCTAATAGACATCAGACTAAGTGAGAGGCCCTCTTTCAAGGAGAGCTTGCAGAAGCCTCCTGTTCCGTTGTCTCCTACGTGTTCGTTCCCACCCATGCCTCCCTCTCCTCCCATGCCTCCTGGTCCCGAGTCACCAGGTATTGCTGAGCTGATGCAGTTGGGATTCATGCATCTCTCTGCGGTGGTGAGGGCCTTTAGGAGGAGGGAGGGACTCTGCCTCTATTGTGAGTTACAGGGCCACCTTTTGAAGTCTTGTCCTACAAGGCCGGGAAATGCTCACACCTAAGGTCCTGTCGGGGGCAGACCTTGGGTGGTTTATCCTTGTCCCTGGAACCGCTAAAGGAGAAACCTTTGATCACGGTTGTCCTTTCCTGGGTGGACTCCTCCATAGTCACCCAGGCTCTTGTTGACTCCAGTGCTTACGGCTTACGATTGTGCCATAGACCTGCAACCTGGAGCCATTCCTCCTCGAGGTCGGGTTTACCCTCTGTCTGTTGTGGAGAATTGTGCTATAGAGGAGTATGTTGCCGATGCTCTGTCGCGGGGGATCATCCGCAAATCCTGCTCTCCTGCAGGGGCTGGCTTCTTCTTTGTGAAGAAAAAGGGTGGCGAGTTAAGACCCTGCATCGATTATAGGGGTCCAAATCATCTTACCATTAAGAATGCTTACCCTATTCCGCTCATTACGGAACTTTTGACCGTCTCAAGGGAAGCTACGGTCTTTACTAAACTTGATTTGAGAGGAGCGTACAATCTCGTTAGGATCAAGGAGGGCCACAAATGGAAAACAGCATTTAACACCAGGAGCGGGCATTATGAGTATCTTGTAATGCCCTTTGGCCTATGTAATGCTCCTGATGTTTTCCAGGAATTTATTAATGACGTCCTACTAGATATATTGCAACAGTGTGTTGGATTGTACTTAGATGACATCCTCATACACTCACCCACACTTGAGGCTCATCTTTCGGATGTTACACGGGTTCTTCAGAGACTACATGAGAACGGCCTGTTTTGTAAACTCGAGAAATGTGAGTTCCATCAGACTCAAGTAACCTTCCTAGGTTATGTTATCTCTATTGCAGGGTTCTCCATGGATCCTGACAAGTTATCTGCAGTTCTGCAGTGGCCTCGCCCAGTTGGTCTTCGGTCTATTCAACGTTTTTTGGGGTTCGCCAATTACTATAGAAAGTTTATTAAAAACTTTTCTTCCTTGGTCAAACCTATCATAGACATGACCCGTAAAGAGAATGATCCACTCCATTGGTCACCTACTGCCATTAAGGCCTTTGATAGTCTTAAGACTGCCTTTGCTGCCGCTCCAGTTCTGGCTCATTCTAACCCTGTCCTGCCTTTCGTTCTTGAGTTAGATGCGTCTGAGACTGGTGTAGGTGCCCTCTTGTCTCAACGTCCTATGCCTGACGGTTCCTTGCATCCGTGTGATTTCTTCACTAAGAAATTGTCTCCAGTGGAGTGCAATTATGAAATTGGCGACAGGGAATTACTGGCCATAATTTTGGCACTCAAGGAATGGAGGCATCTTCTCGAGGATACTAGCGTGCAAGTGCTCATTCTTACTGACCACAAGAATTTAACTTATCTATCTGAAGCAAAACGTTTGTCGCCCCGACAGGCCAGATGGGCGCTATTTTTGTCTCGGTTTAATTATGTGGTCTCCTACCTGCATGGTAGTAAGAATGTTACGGCTGATGCCCTCTCTTGACAATTTTCCCCTCTGTCCAAGGAGGAGTCTATACCTACTCCAGTTATACCTCCTGACCATATTTTGGCTACCATACATATTAATTTGACTTCTCCCTTGGGGGAGGAGATCCAGGCTGCACAAACCAATGCACCTCCTGAGAAACCTAGTGGTAAGTGTTTTGTTCCTGAGGATCTTCTAACTAAACTTTTGCACACTTACCACTATCCTAAAGCTGCAGGTCACCCAGGCAAGAACCAAATTATTTGGTCTGTCACTCGACAATTCTGGTGGCCAGGTCTTCGTTCTGATGTTGCTGCGTATTTTGCCTCCTGCTCAGTTGGTGCACAGAATAAGACTCCTCAACGTCTTCCTGTGGGTCTTCTTCAACCTATTGCTAATGGTGAGCATCCTTGGACACATCTTTCCATGGACTTCATTTGTCGAGCTCCCCGTTTCCAATGGCAATACTGTTATCCTTATGGTGGTTGACCGTTTTTCTAAAATGTCACATTGCATTCCCTTGAAGAAGTTGCCTACCGCTCAGAAGCTTGCTTAAATTTTTGCCCTGGAGGTCTTCCGTTTACATGGGTTACCCAAGGAGATAGTGTCGGTACGGGGTAGCCAGTTTGTCTCCAGATTTTGTGCTCAAATGGGGATCCAGCTTTCCTTCTCCTCGGCATATCACCCTCAATCCAATAGAGCTGCGGAACGGTCTAATCAAGCTCTGGAACAGTTCCTCCGTTGCTATGTCTCAGATCACCACAAGGTAGAGGTGCAGAACCGGACATGCTCCTGGTAGGCAAAGGTGCAGCAGCGGAAACAGGAGCAGCCATAACATGCGGGACACTTTGGTCCAAATGTGCAGTGCGAGTCAGCAGGGTTTGCAGGGCTAGTGCAAATTGATCCAAGCGGTGATCCTGTACATCCATCCTGGAAATTATGGCAGGTAAAGGTGGATAATTAGCAGCATCAGGATTCATGGCCTTTGCGTAATGTCAGGGTGCCAGGAATCAGACTGAGACGAGAAGTGCAAAAATAATCACACCTTTAATAATATCAAAAAATTATAAAATGTCCACAAGTCATATAACAAGCCAGCAGTCAAAACCAGAGCTGGTAGTCAGACGAGCCGAGTCAGGAGCCAAAGCGAATAGTCAGACGAGCCGGAATCAGGAACAAGGAGAACAGCAGAGTCAGGAACAAGCCAGGGATCAGGAACCAGGAAGGACGTCAGGCAGCCAGGTAATACACAGGAACTCTCACAAACAGGTCTCAGACAACGCAAAGGCAAAGCATACTGAACAGAGGCCCTTTAAATAATAAATGATGACATCACAATTCTGAGACTGCATCCTGTCTCACATGGATGATGCACAACAGTCTGGCCATAAAAGGAAGTGCAGGAAGTGAGCAGCATCCCCCTCAATACACCAAGTCAGGAAGAGAGGTGAGTAAAATGGCTGCCAGCAACACATGGCAAACACAACAGGGAAAAACCCTGACAATACCTTATCCCTATGAAAATAAAAAAGCCCCACCCCAAAATAAAAACACCCCCTAATCTAAACTACCAATAGCCACTAAAAAAAACTAAACTACCCATTGCCCCTAAAGGGGCATTTGTATGGACATTGCCCTTAAAAGTGCAATCAGCTCTTTTTCAAGACCATTAAATCCCTATAAATCCCTAATCTTAAAAATAAAAAAATAAAAAAATCTTAAGACTAAGCCCCAAATAGGTACTCAAAGCTCCTGAAATCCGGCAGAGAAGGTTTTCTTCCAGGCGGCTCCATCATCTTCTGTCTTCATCTGGAGCGAAGGCAGTGTGGAGCGGAGGTGCAGAGCTGGCTTCCACGATGCATGGATCCTCAGTGGCTTTCCTCAATGGCGGTGGTCCTCGGCGGCGTGGAGGCTCCTCTTCATATGATCGTCCGTCGCACACTGAAGATTGAATGCAAGGTACCCCATATTTATTGGGGTACCTTGCATTCCTATTGGCTGAAATTTTAAAATCCGCCAATAGCATGAGAGCTACTGAAATCTTATTGGCTGGTTTGAACAGCCAATAGGATTTCAGTAGCTCTAATTCTATTGGCTGATTTCAAAATTTCAGCCAATACCCCAAATTGAATGCGGTACCTTGCATTCAATCTTCAGTGTACAACAGACATTAGATGGAGAGGAGCCTCCACGTTGCCCAGGAATGCCGCCACTGCAGAGGACTGCTGCCACCGAGGACTGCCACCTTTGAGGACTGCCGCTGAAGATCCATGCATCGGGGAAGACAGCACCGCACCACCACTCCGCGCCGCCTTCGTTCCGGATGAAAATAGAAGATGATGGAGCCGCCTGGAAGACCTTCTCCGCCGGACTTCAGGAACAGTGAGTACCTATTTGGGGCTTAGATTAGATTAGGTTTTTTTGGGCTGGAAAAGAGCTGATTGCCCTTTTAAAGGCAGTAAAAGAGCTGAATGCCCTTTTAAGGGCAATGCCCATACAAATGCCCTTTAGGGGCAATGGGTAGTTTAGGTTTTTTTAGTGTTAGGTTTTTTATTTTGGGGGGTTTGGTGGGTGGGGGGTTTACTGTTAGGAGGTAATTGGTATTTTTTGTAAGTAAAATATGCCATTTTAAGGGCTATTGGTAGTTTAGTTTAGATTAGTTTAGATTAGCGAGTGTTTTTATTTTGGAGGGATTTTTTATTTTTTATAAGGGTAATAGTTTAAGTTTAAATTTTTTATTTTGAATAACTTTGTTTATTTTTTTCTGTAATTTTACTTTTTTATTTTTTGTAACTTTAGATTGGGGGTTTGCATTAGTGTATAATAATTATAAATAATTTTAATTATTTTTTTGAATATTTTATCATTAATATTTTAATAAAATGCATTGAATATAGCAATTCTTCATGTGCGCTAACCGACACAGCGTTAGTCCTAAGTCGTGAACACTGATGTGCGTTACGCTTATTTTACATTGCTCAACATTATATTTTACAGTACTCGACATTATATTTTACATTACTCAACATCATATAAAATGTTGATTGCTGAAAGATCTGACAGTTATGCTGGGTTATGGGGAGTTTGAATGGTTTGGCAGGCTAAGGACCATGGTACTCAAGTCCCTAGGAAGACCAGGTGCATTAAATGAGTGACTCTTCTTGCTGCAGGAGCCAGGGGCCACTCTATATAACTTTGAATTAGTGTGACAGGCTCCTTAAAGTCTTATGTGTTCATCTGGATTGCCATATAAAGGTACAGTGCACTAGTTAGTGCTCCTTTTATGCCCTTGGATTGGTAATGACCTCTGACCTTGCTTTTTGCACCAATCCTGAATGGGAGGTGTTAAAGGGTCATCTCAGACTCCCATTCACTGCTTGTCTATTTTCGTATGAAGACCAAAGTGTTCATGTTCTTTGTCCATCTCCCTGTTAATGACCTTGGGAAAGATTCTGGACCCCACTATCTGTTTTATCCTCCTGCCGAGATACTTGTTTAGATTACATACTTTTTGGCTTTTAAATATTGGAACAGCACCAGGATTTACATGATTAATTGGTCCTTCTACTTTGACAACTGGTTTTAGACTGTACCTCTGGTTTTGACCCCTGGCTTTTCTACTGATATCTCTGCTAAACTGCTGACCATTAAAGGGACACTGAACCCAAATTTTGTCTTTCGTTATTCAGATAGAGCATGCAATTTTAAGCAACTTTCTAATTTACTCCTATTATCAATGTTTCTTCGTTCTCTTGCTAACTTTATATGAAAGAGAAGGCATCTAAGCTTTTTTCTTGGTTCAGAACTCTGGACAGCAGTTTTTGATTGGTTGATGAATTTATCCAGCAATCAGCAAGGACAACCTAGGTTGTTCACCAAAAATGGGCCGGCATCTAAACTTACATTCTTGCATTTCAAATAAAGATACCAAGAGAATAAAGAACATTTGATAATAGGAGTAAATTAGAAAGTTGCTTAAAATTTCATGCTCTATCTTAATCATGAAACAAAAAAAATTTGGGTTCAGTGTCCCTGTAAGTAGCTGTTTGGGGATGTTGTTTCCTAACTTCATGTAATACACAGGGTAAGGTCAATGCTTGTTGCACATGTGCCAAACCAATGTTAGATTTTAAGTTTTTTGGGGTACCCGTTAATAAGTGGAAAAGGGTTGTCTGTGGTTTGTCCAACCCTTTTAGCTGTGGAATCTGATAAATAAAAATGGCCCATAAATTTGTTGTTATGTATCAAGAATGATAATGAAAAAAGTGACCACAATAAACACTTAAAATGGCTGAAAAGTAGACATGGGCAAATTTCACAGGCAGCGGCATTCATTGTGTTTCAGTGCTGGATATATCAGTGTGAAAGTGCAACACATAATAATCTGGATTTGCACAGATCTCTTTCACATTGCTATAGCCAGCACCAAAACAAATTGAATGCCGATGCCTGTGAAAATTTGCCAATTGCTTCTTAAAAGCGCTTGTATGTAGCCAATTACATGACGATAATTATCAAACTATTGCTGGGGATCAACCCCTATATATTATTTGCCAATCTTATCCTTTAAAGAGATATTAAGCTCAAAAATGTTATTTTGTGATTAAGACAGAGCCTACCCTTTTAAAAAAGTTTCCAATTTACTTATATTATCAAATTTGCTTTGTTCCTATGATACAATGGCCTCTAGTTATCAACGTGTCTACTTACCTGCCTTCGCCGGCCCAATACGCCCGCCTAAGCTCGCCTACCATCGCCGCCGCGGACCTGAAAAATCTTTCCAAAGTTATCAATAAATCTGTCAAAAAGCCGTGCAACAAGTACGGGGTGATGAGCAGCGGACTGTGATAGTTATCACTCATCCGATCACGCTGCTCTTCGGCTTTTTGACAGCTTTATTGACAAGCTGTCACTAAGCACCCACACTAAACTACACTGTTCTACCCCCTATACCGGTGCCCCCGGAGCCACCCGCAATTAAATAAAGTTATTAACCCCTAAACCGCCGCTCCTAGACCCTGCCGCAACTATAATAAATTTATTAACCCCTAAACCGCCGCTCCTGGACACTGCTGCAACTATAATAAATGTATTAACCCCTAAACTGCCGCTCCTGGAGCCCACTGCCACCTACATTATACCTAGTAACCCCTATCCTGCCCCCCCTATACCGCCGCCACCTATAATAAATTTATTAACCCCTATCCTGCCGATCCCGGACCCCGCCTCAACTAAATAAATTGTTTAACCCCTAAACCGCCGCTCCCGGACCCCGCCGCCACCTATATTAAACTTATTAACCCCTATCCTGCCCCCCCTACACCGTCGCCACCTATAATAAATTTATTAACCCCTATCCTGCCCCCCCTACACCGTCGCCACTATAATAACATTATTAACCCCTAAACCTAAGTCTAACCCTAACCCTAACACCCCCCTAACTTAAATATTAATTAAATACATCTAAATATTATAACTCTTATTAAATTAATTATTCCTATTTAAAACTAAATACCTTTAAAATAAACCCTAATATAGATACAATATAAATAATAATTATATTGTAGCTATCTTAGGATTTATTTTTATTTTACAGGCAAATTTCAATTTATTTTAACTAGGTACAATAGCTATTAAATAGTTATTAACTATTTAATAGCTACCTAGTTAAAATAAAGAGAAATTAACCTGTAAAATAAAAACTAACCTAAGTTACAATTACACCTAACACTACACTATACTTAAATAAATTATTCCTATTTAAAACTAAATACTTACCTGTAAAATAAACCCTAAGATAGCTACAATGTAATTAATAATTACATTGTAGCTATTTTAGGATTTATATTTATTTTACAGGTAACTTTGTATTTATTTTAACTAGGTACAATAGTTATTAAATAGTTATTAACTATTTAATAACTACCTAGCTAAAAGAAATACAAAATGACCTGTAAAATAAATCCTAACCTAAGTTACAATTAAACCTAACACTACACTATCATTAAATTAATTAAATAAATTACCTACAAATAACTACAATTAAATACAATTAAATAAACTAACTAAAGTACAAAAAAAAGCTAAGTTACAAAAAATAAAAAAAATAAGTTACAAACATTTAACAAATATTACAATAATTTTAAGCTACTTACACCTAATCTAAGCCCCCTAATAAAATAACAAAGCCCCCCAAAATAAAAAAATGCCCTACCCTATTCTACATTAAAAAGTTACCAGCTCTATTACCTTACCAGCCCTTAAAAGGGCCCTTTGCGGGGCATGCCCCAAAGAAAACAGCTCTTTTGCCTGTAAAATAAAAATACAACCCCCCCAACCTTACAACCCACCACCCACATACCCCTACTCTAACCCAAACCCCCCTTAAATAAACCTAACACTACCCCCCTGAAGATCATCCTACCTTTAGCCATCTTCAGCCAGTCGACCACGATGGAACTGAAGAGGAGATCCGGAGTGGCAGAAGTCATCATCCAAGGGGCGCTGAAGAAGTCTTCCATCCGATTGAAGTCATCATCCAAGGGGCGCTGAAGAAGTCTTCCATCCGATTGAAGTCATCATCCAGGCGGGGTCTTCAATCTTCATCAATCCGGAGCGGAGCCATCTTCTTCCACCGACGACTGAACGACGAATGACGGTTCCTTTAAGTGACGCCATCCAAGATGGCGTCCCTCGAATTTACGATTGGCTGATAGGATTCTATCAGCCAATCGGAATTAAGGTAGGAAAAATCTGATTGGCTGATCCAATCAGCCAATCAGATTGAGCTTGCATTCTATTGGCTGTCCCGATCAGCCAATAGAATGGGAGCTCAATCTGATTGGCTGATTGGATCAGCCAATGAGATTTTTCCTACCTTAATTCCGATTGGCTGATAGAATCCTATCAGCCAATCGGAATTCGAGGGATGCTATCTTGGATGACGTCACTTAAAGGAACCGTCATTCGTCGGATAGGGGTTAATAAATTTATTATAGTTGCGGCGGTGTAGGGGGGCAGGATAGGGGTTAATAAATTTATTATAGGTTGCGGCGGTGTAGGGGGGCAGGATAGGGGTTAATAAATGTATTATAGGTGGCGACGGTGTAGGGGGGGCAGATTAGGGGTTAATAAGTTTAATATAGGTGGCGGCGGGGTCCGGGAGCCGCGGTTTAGGGGTTAATACATTTATTATAGTTGCGGCGGTGTCCGGGAGCGGCGGTTTAGGGGGTAATAAATGTATTTAGTTGCGGCGGTGTAGGGGGGGGGCAGATTAGGGGTGTTTAGACTCGGGGGAAATATGTTAGGGTGTTAGGTGCAGACATTTCCCATAGGAATCAATGGGATGTTGGGCAGCAGTGAACATGAACTTTCGCTATGGTCAGACTCCCATTGATTCCTATGGGATCCGCCTTTTTGAAAAACCAGGTATGCTGGGCCGGAAAAGTGCCGAACGTACCTGCTAGTCATTTGATAACTAGCAAAAGTAGTCAGATTGTGCCGAACTTGTGTGCGGAACATCTGGAGTGACGTAAGAATCGATCTGTGTCGGACAGAGTCCGGCAGATCGAAGCTTACGTCACTAAATTCTACTTTTGCCGGTGTAAAGGGCTTGATAACTTAGGTGAATCAGCCTCGCCACAAATACGCTGCAGAATTCCAGCGTATTTGAGGTTGACGGCTTGATAACTAGAGGCCTGTGTGTTCAAGAGATAGATACCTGGAGCATCTGGAACACTGCATGACAGGAAATAGTGATGTTATCTAATGCTCTTGCAAATAATTAATATTCTTGCAAAACAGCTGCCAAATCGTGCTGCAGAAATGGTCTGATTCCTAAGCATGTGTCCCTGCTTTTCAACAAACGTTACCAAGAGGACGAAGAAAAATTGATAATAAAAGTAAATTAGAAAGTTGTTTAAAATTGCATGCTCTGTCTGAATCATTAAAGAAACATTTTGAGTTTATTTTCCCTTTAATTTAAACTGTGGAATAGAGAGGCTTGGAAAAACAAAATTATATATATATATATACAGAGGTGAGTAGAATGTACCCGCTCAGAGTGTCTGAGTGGAGACAAGCGTTGCTCCTAAGAATGCGCTAGTCGGATATATGAAGACAAAGTAAGACAGCTATTAGGGACAAATATTTAACTATAGACTAAGTCTAGGTTAACTATAAGAAAATATGGTACTGAGGGTTAACAGCGCTTACAAATCTTCCTAAATATATAGATAGATATGAGTCTCTGGTGAGAAAAACAGTTATATATATAAAGTCCTTAATTATAATGTAGAGATGTGTATCCAAGTGTAATGGAGATAAATTAGATACTTTTACCAAAAATTACCCCAATCATATGAGGTAAGTTTGCCGCGTTGGAGGGTATATCAGGTGATGAGTAGATCCTGGTTGGTGTATTCTGTGTTTTCGTCTGCCTCTTGGAGTAGAAGGAAGTGTAGATCCTTCTGTACTGGTCTCCCCCGAAAACTTCCTATGCTTGTTGCCTCTTGGAGCTGTGCTCTGTTGTCTTGGTATGAACTTTCTTGTCCGTATGTGTACCCTCTAGCAAGCAGGATGTGAACGTTATTTAGTGCAGGCCCTGGGATCCGCCATGCTAAGTCTCCTATTAGTGACTTATCTCCTATGAGCTGAATTATAACAGTGAGACCTTGCCAGAGACTGAAAACATTGTGACAGTGGAGCACTGCAGTATTATATAAGAGCTCCAGGATGCACTAATAGGAGACTTAGCATGGCGGATCCCAGGGCCTGCGCTAAATAACGTTCACATCCTGCTTGCTAGAGGGTACACATACGGACAAGAAAGTTCATACCAAGACAACAGAGCACAGCTCCAAGAGGCAACAAGCATAGGAAGTTTTCGGGGGAGACCAGTACAGAAGGATCTACACTTCCTTCTACTCCAAGAGGCAGACGAAAACACAGAATACACCAACCAGGATCTACTCATCACCTGATATACCCTCCAACGCGGCAAACTTACCTCATATGATTGGGGTAATTTTTGGTAAGAGTATCTAATTTATCTCCATTACCCTTGGATACACATCTCTACATTATAATTAAGGACTTTATATATATATAACTGTTTTTCTCACCAGAGACTCATATCTATCTATATATTTAGGAAGATTTGTAAGCGCTGTTAACCCTCTGTGCTATATATATATATTTATAAAGGAATGTTACATATTGAATTCTGTGTTTCTGGTGGGTTGGAATGGATGTCCCTTTTTGTATCATTGACATGATTGTTGCTTCCTCTTTATATACTTGGACACCTTAATAAAATTAGAATTAAATTATCATTTGCAAACAGATAATATTCAGAATTATGTGCATGAAAAGTACGAGAAGGAAACTTTTTCTGCTGTTAACACATCTCACTAATGCTCAGCCAGCAATGTTAAATTGGATAATTATAATTTATACGGTATAATTGCCTACAATCATCAAATTTATATTTAATGTAATAATGATTTCTTATGCATTGCTCTGTTGGAGCAGAAATTTTGTTCTGAGTACAACAAAAAAAATGTAAATGATGAGATAAGCAGAAAATACTAATATGGATATTGACCATGGTTATAAGGGTATTTGTGGTGACAGTGGACTCAGCTGTGGTTAAGATGACCACCTGCCATATTCAACCAACAAATGCTTTTTTCTTGTACCTTTTTATTTTCACAGTGGGGAAGCAATGTATTCACCTATGGGAAACAAAGATAATAAATCAGTCTCTTTTGACACTTGTAGCAAGAAATAATATTATTTGGGATCAACAAAGGATCTGCAACTCATAAACTGGGATACAAATTTAATAGAAGAGATTACACAAAAGATATATGAATCATTTTAAAATTGCTGTTGGATAAATGACCTTTTTACAAACAGATGTTTATGGAACCAACTAAACCATAAAAAGAGAGAATATTTTGTGAAACAGTCTTGTGTTATTTAGCTTAAAAAGCAGTAATACATTCTAAATTGTATACTTAAATTGACAAGTGAGTGACAGTCTGTTTGCAAATCCATTGCTGATCCAACTCTTCCCTCTTACAACTCCGACCAGGCTAAATATAGACCTATATCTTTCTTATCTCATTGGTGTTTCTCAATCACTTTATGTGGTTTTTTTTTATTCTTGGTCTTTTATGAGCGATATATACTCTGTTCATTTACATATGTCTTTTTTTTAATTCTCTTACAAACAAACCAGGACATCTCATGCAAACTATTCCTTGGGACAAACATGGGATGCCCACTTTCTTCTCAACTTTTTTATTTTACAATTGAGATTTTAGATTTCCCTACTCCATAGAATAAAATTGGACATTATACGGTAAAATTAAATACAGTTCCTTTCCAGATACTATAAATGCAAATATACATAATCAAATATGTCTTCTTTTGACAGCACCACAGAATTGAGCATTTTCTATATTTATAAAAATGCCAACTTCTCCCTAAAAAAATAATATATCTATATATAACCTTAGTGATGTCACATTAGACATGTGCACAGACTGATGATTTATTTTTTTCCTTCAAAGCGGAGCAGCATGGTGAGACTCAAAAGTCTATCATAGGATGTGATCATTAATTATATATTTACTGGGCAATTTTCTATCACGTTATTAGGACTCATGATAATTAATCCTTAATGATATTACAGAAATATAATAGCCTTTATCTGTAGTCTCTTTGTCGTAGACATTTCCTTAAGAGCTGTTTTTCATGTATTACACATGTATGGGTACCTGCTCTTTAGACTTTTAGATATCATGAGGTCTAATAAAATTACATTGTTTTATAGGACTCTAAATTAAAGTATGAAGCTCAGTCAGGGAAAATGCTACCGTTTCAAGGTACTGTGCTGACTCTATCAAGAACATGCGCTGTGTCCACCCTACCCTCCCTTTGACACACCCACTGCCTTACACCACCTCTCACTGGTGGGATAATGTCAACAAGTCCTCCTCACCTCCCTGTTTTGGAAAAAACCCAAGGGGACAAGAGAGCATAACTGGCTGTCTATGGGTAAACATATTTATTGTTTATAACAACAACACTGTATATTTAAGAAACACTCATATATATTCAATGGCAAAATAAAAATATGTAATTTAAGTCCTCTATGAAAAGTTCCAAATTCAAACTCTTTCATTGAGTAATATTTTATATTATTATTAAATTAAATATCGTATTGGTGTGCATGCATGTGTGTGTGTGCAATGCATGTGTATTTGTGTGCACAAGTGTGATGTGCTTGTGCACGTATTTGTGTATGTGTGTGACATAAAAGTTAGTGCAGTGGTATTTTACCAGCAGTTAAAGGAACATTAAAGTCAAATTAAACTTTTATGATTTAGATAGAGCATGCAGTGTTAAACACTTCAAATTCACTTCTTTTATATATTTTGCTTTGCTTTCTTGATATCCTTTGTTGAAAAGCGTACCTAGGTAGGCTCACAAACAGCAATGCACTACTGTGAGCTTGATGCTGATTGGTGGCTGTGTCTGTGTGTGTATGTGTGTATGAGTTTGTGTGTATGTATGAGAGTGTATGTGTTTGCATGTGTATGTGTGAGAGCGAATGTGTGTGTATGAGTGTGTGTGTATGTGTGAGGGCGTATGTGTATGTATGTGTATGTGTGAGAGCGTGTGTGTGAGAGTGTATGTGTGTGTATGAGTGTGTATGAGAGTGTATGTGTATGCATGTGTATGTGTGAGAGCGTATGTGTATGCATGTGTATGTGTGAGAGCGTATGTGTATGCATGTGTATCAATGTGTGTGTATGTGTGAGAGTGTATGTGTATGCATGTGTATGTGTGAGAGCGTATGTGTATGCATGTGTATGTGTGAGAGAGTATGTGTGTGTGTGTATCAGTGTATATGTGTGAGAGCGTTTGTTTGAGTGAATATGTGTGAGAGTGTATGTGTGAGAGAGTGTGTGTGTATGTGTGAGAGCATATGTGTATGCATGTGTATGTGTGAGAGAGTATGTGTGTGTGTGTATCAGTGTATATGTGTGAGAGCGTTTGTTTGAGTGAATATGTGTGAGAGTGTATGTGTGAGAGAGTGTGTGTGTATGTGTGAGAGCATATGTGTATGCATGTGTATGTGTGAGAGAGTATGTGTATGTGTGTATCAGTGTGTGTGTATGTGTGAGAGCGTATGTGTGTATGAGTGTGTGTGTGTATGTGTGAGAGCTTATGTGTATGCATGTGTATAGGTGAGAGAGTATGTGTGTGTGTTTGTATGAGTGTGTGTGTGTATGTGTAAGAGCGTATGTGTATGTGTGAGAGCATATGTGTGTGTGTGTGTGTATGTGTGAGAGCATATTTGTAGGTATGTGTATGTGTGAGAGTGTATGTGTATTTATGTGTATGTGTGTATGAGTGTGTGTATATGTGAGAGCGTATGTGTGTGTGTCTGTGAGAGCGTATGTGTGTGTATGTGTGAGAGCATATGTATGTATGTGTATGTGTGAGAGCGTGCGTGTGTATGTGTGAGAGCGTATGTGTATGTGTGAGAGTGTATGTGTGTGTATGTGTGAAAGCATATGTATGTATGTGTATGTGCGAGAGCGTATGTGTGTATGAGTGAGAGCGCATGTGTGTGTGAGAGCGTATGTGTGTGTATGTCTGAGAGCATATGTATGTATGTGTGAGAGCGTGTGTGTGTGTATGTGTATGTGTGAGAGCGTATGTGTGAGAGCATATGTATGTATGTGTATGTGTGAGAGCGTATGTGTGTGTGTATAAGTGTATGTGTGAAAGCGTATGTGTATGTATGTGTATGTGTGAGACCGTATGTGTGTATGTGTGAGACCGTATGTGTAAGAGTTAATGTGTGTATGAGTGTGTGTATGTGTGAGAGTGTATGTATGAGAGTGTATGTGTGAGCATATGAGTGTGTGTATGTGTGAGAGTATGTGTATGTGTGAGACTGTATGTGTGGATATGTGTGAGCATGTGTGTATGTGTGAGAGCGTATATGTGTGTTTGTGTATGTGTGAGTGCGTATGTGTGTTTGTGTATGTGTGAGTGTGTATGTGTGTTTGTGTATGTGTGAGTGTGTATGTGTGTTTGTATATGTGTGAGTGTGTATGTGTGTTTGTGTATGTGTGAGTGTGTATGCGTGTTTGTGTATGTGTGAGTGTGTATGCGTGTTTGTGTATGTGCGAGTGCGTATGCGTGTTTGTGTATGTGTAAGAGCGTATGCGTGTTTGTGTATGTGTGTGAGTGCTTATGTTTGTGTGTATGTGTGAGAGTATGTGTATGTGTGAGAGTATGTGTATGTGTGAGACTGTATGTGTGTATATGTGTATGTGTGAGAGCGTATGTGTGTTTGTGTATGTGTGTGAGTGCTTATGTGTGTGTGTATGTGTGGGAGTGTATGTGTGTGTGTGTATGTGTGGGAGTGTATGTGTGTGAGTGCTTATGTGTGTGTGTATGTGTGGGAGTGTATGTATGTGTGTGTGTATGTGTGGGAGTGTATGTGTGTATGTGTGGGAGTGTATGTGTGTGTATGTGTGGGAGTGTATGCATGTGTGTGTGAGAGCGTATGTGTGTGTATGTCTGAGAGCATATGTATGTATGTGTGAGAGCGTGTGTGTGTGTATGTGTATGTGTGAGAGCGTATGTGTGAGAGCATATGTATGTATGTGTATGTGTGAGAGCGTATGTGTGTGTGTATAAGTGTATGTGTGAAAGCGTATGTGTATGTATGTGTATGTGTGAGACCGTATGTGTGTATGTGTGAGACCGTATGTGTAAGAGTTAATGTGTGTATGAGTGTGTGTATGTGTGAGAGTGTATGTATGAGAGTGTATGTGTGAGCATATGAGTGTGTGTATGTGTGAGAGTATGTGTATGTGTGAGACTGTATGTGTGGATATGTGTGAGCATGTGTGTATGTGTGAGAGCGTATATGTGTGTTTGTGTATGTGTGAGTGCGTATGTGTGTTTGTGTATGTGTGAGTGTGTATGTGTGTTTGTGTATGTGTGAGTGTGTATGCGTGTTTGTGTATGTGTGAGTGTGTATGTGTGTTTGTATATGTGTGAGTGTGTATGTGTGTTTGTGTATGTGTGAGTGTGTATGCGTGTTTGTGTATGTGTGAGTGTGTATGCGTGTTTGTGTATGTGTGAGTGTGTATGCGTGTTTGTGTATGTGCGAGTGCGTATGCGTGTTTGTGTATGTGTAAGAGCGTATGCGTGTTTGTGTATGTGTGTGAGTGCTTATGTTTGTGTGTATGTGTGAGAGTATGTGTATGTGTGAGAGTATGTGTATGTGTGAGACTGTATGTGTGTATATGTGTATGTGTGAGAGCGTATGTGTGTTTGTGTATGTGTGTGAGTGCTTATGTGTGTGTGTATGTGTGGGAGTGTATGTGTGTGTGTGTATGTGTGGGAGTGTATGTGTGTGTGTGTGTGTGTATGTGTGGGAGTGTATGTGTGTGTGTGTGTATGTGTGTGAGTGCTTATGTGTGTGTGTATGTGTGTGTGTGTGTATGTGTGGGAGTGTATGTGTGTGTGTGTGTATGTGTGTGAGTGCTTATGTGTGTGTGTATGTGTGGGAGTGTATGTATGTGTGTGTGTATGTGTGGGAGTGTATGTGTGTATGTGTGGGAGTGTATGTGTGTGTATGTGTGGGAGTGTATGTATGTGTGTGTGTATGTGTGTGAGTGCTTATGTGTGTGTGTATGTGTGGTAGTGTATGTATGTGTGTGTGTATGTATGTGTGGGAGTGTATGTGTGTATGTGTGGGAGTGTATGTGTGTGTGTGTGTATGTGTGGGAGTGTATGTGTGGGCATGAATGCAAACATTTAACCATATAAGATAAATGTGTGATAAACATAAACAAACATTTTATGCATTTAGGTAAAACATATAAAACTAGTGAGACATTGAGGTGCACGTTCTATTCCGCCAGTAGAATAATCTATTGAGATGTACTCTGAAGAATACTTTTCTTACTAATATCGCTTTTAATATTTCCTACTTTGAATTTAACATGAAGATAAAAAGGGCCTAATATTTGGAAGTACAATAAGTAAGAGCGCTTTCTCCAGCCATCCTTATCTAGATAATCAAATCATAAAGGCTGCTCAGCCACCAAATTCAGTCTGTCATGCTTACCTTAAAATACTTTTAATGCAAATTGTTCAGTAAACGGCCGTACTTAAATCTCCATATTAACTAACTTAGAAGGAAGAGTGCACTTTGCAAAATTACTAAGTGCTCAGTTAACTTATCCATTATTCCTCTGGGAAAGTATCCAAATTGTGTCCTGTGAGATTAGATAACTGTGTGGACGGGGGACATTCACCAGGAAACTTCTGAGGTTCGCTGAAAGCTCTGCTACAGGAGTAAAGATGTTCTCAACATTCCGAGATAACAACATCAGAGATTTCGTTTTTTTCCCCTCTGTAAGCCAAGCTGATATATTGAAAGAATTTAGATAAAAGTAAAGACAATTAGTAGCTAAAGAAGTTATAAGAAAAAAAAAATTCTGTTCAATCTAAGAAACCAGAAAATAATACAAAGATTTTAGACCAGATTGCAGTCTCAGAAACTGCATAGATGTATTTCTTTATTTCCCAGTGTATGTATTGCTTTGTCTATGAAAGCGTTTTTAGTCTTCAGAAAAATAGTTTGTCGAAACTAATGACAAATTATTTCAGATAGTTTTATGTGCTTTAGAGTAGCAAAAACATACAGTATATATGGGACTTGCATTAAATTTACATTGTATACAATGATTATACTGTATATATACAGGTATATATATATATATATATGTGTGTGTATGTGTTTGTGTGTGTGTGTGTATGTA